>NC_137467.1:168220047-168260977 GCF_964235325.1 Thermobia domestica | reverse complement strand
CTGGAGGTTGATATTTGTGTGGAGTTTGGTGTCGGTGGCCATTATAGTTTCCGTGGTGGCCAAGTTTTTATCATATTTTTAATAGTTTTTCGTGATAAAGTTATATTAAATATCATGATATTTTAATGATTTTTTGTAAATATGTCGGGGTCCTGGAGGTTGATATTTGTGTGGAGTTTGGTGTCGGTGGCCATTATAGTTTCCGTGGTGGCCAAGTTTTATCATATTTTTAATAGTTTTTCGTGATAAAGATATATTAAATATCATGATATTTTAATGATTTTTTGTAAATATGTCGGGGTCCTGGAGGTTGATATTTGTGTGGAGTTTGGTGTCGGTGGCCATTATAGTTTCCGTGGTGGCCAAGTTTTTATCATATTTTTAATAGTTTTTCGTGATAAAGATATATTAAATATCATGATATTTTAATGATTTTTTGTAAATATGTCGGGGTCCTGGAGGTTGATATTTGTGTGGAGTTTGGTGTCGGTGGCCATTATAGTTTCCGTGGTGGCCAAGTTTTTATCATATTTTTAATAGTTTTTCGTGATAAAGATATATTAAATATCATGATACTTTAATGATTTTTTGTAAATATGTCGGGGTCCTGGAGGTTGATATTTGTGCATTGTTTGGTGTCGGTGGCCATTATAGTTTCCGTGGTGGCCAAGTTTTTATCATATTTTTAATAGTTTTTCGTGATAAAGATATATTAAATATCATGATATTTTAATGATTTTTTGTAAATATGTCGGGGTCCTGGAGGTTGATATTTGTGTGGATTTTGGTGTCGATAGCTGTTGTAGTTTTGCCGGTGGCCAGAGAAATGTGTTGGTCAGTAAATTAGACACACCCATTAAAAAATCCTTGACTGAATGACTACAGATCCATTTTGCAAGCAGCTTGTTACAAACAGTCGCTTTGTCATTTCATCAAGCAATGAGCTCACCAACACCAAGCGACAAATTTCGTCTACTCTAGTACCCAATAACATCTGCCAGGGTGAAAAACTTGATCAGACAAAGGTCATAAGTTGACATTTGCCAGACTAAAGTCTAAATTAGAGCAATCTTACGAACAGAAAAAAAAAAAAACTTTGTAGGGTAGGCAATGGCGGAACAACTGCCTCTGCAACGGCAGAGAGGTCCAAGACGTAAGGGGGCCTGATTATATAAGTTTTATTTTAGTCAGACATGAAATCGCAACCAAGAAAAATAATTTTTGTTACTCCTGTTGAAAACTATACACACTATTTTATCCTAAGATTATTGGTTTTGAGCGGGTATAACACCTGATTTTGTCATTCCTGATGTGATCAATGTTGGGGAAAAAGATATATCTTTATTTTTCTGAGTAAGTTTAGAACTACTTTCGAAACAGTTACAGTCCGTTTGGCTATGAGTCTGAGTTAAATTTAAAATATTACAAAATTTATTTGAATACACACAGTATATGCGTATGTAACTCGTAATCAAAAGATCATTAGGAAAATAAGTAACATAATATTTTTCCAGAACTGTCACTGTCAATCAGTCGTATATACATACATATTCTCGTTGAATTATAACAGTGTAACAATCATGAAAACTCCATTCACATATATTATATTCAGTTTTAAACAATTAGTAAATAGTCCTAATTCAAAGTAGCGGTAATATTCTGATTATTACATGTAGTTACTCGTGTTTACATGGTGTCATTCATTGCCTGACACTTTGAATGTCTGTGTTGGAAAGAAATATGAAATGCTTAAATTGTTTTATAGGTCCTAATAAGTCCTGGCAAGATTTTTCTGTATCTGTGTGTGTGTGTGGGGGGGGGGGGATTTTGAAGTTCCGCCACTGAGGGTAGGTGTTATTTATATACTATACATTAACGTTAAACAAGCTGCTTCAGTGGACATGCTTACGCGATTAAACTCAGAATTGAACTGAAGTTTGTGCAAACAGTTGAATCGTGTATGGCCGAGTGTTTGCGCAAACACGGTGTTTGCACAAACATGATGTTTGCACAAACCGTGGATCGTCTATGGGCCCTGTTAGGCCATGTTGTTTAGAAAATAAAACTACGATCACCATGGCAACGAAATGGATGTGACGTCACGCTATTTCAGTCTATAGTATGTGAGTATATTCACGGTGTTAATAACGCACCATATTTTATTCTAATACTGGCATTTGTTCTATTCAACATTCGCAGCACAATGACAGCATTCTTTTATTGTAGCGTGTTGAACACAAGTGCCACCTGTGTGTGAGTGAACAGAGCACCATTGAACACCAGCGCGATCTCTACATTTTATAGATCGCCATCTCTAAGCTTATTTCGGTGTTAGAAATCACCTCCCGACATTTGTTACATTAATTAAGTTATACCCTGTATATTTGCCAAACTTCATTAAAGACGGTTATTATGTTCCAAGATTTTTTTTTTTTTTTTAAAGTTTTCAAATTAAGGGTAATAATTTTCACAACTAATATGACGGAGAGAGAGTGGGTAGAGAAAAAATGCATGTGTTATCATGTATACGTAAACACTAAACAGTAACACGTGACCTTATGAATAAAACGGGAAACGGAAACGTAATTAAGTAAATGCTACTACTAGTTAATGATCATTTATCAGTCTCAATTACCACATCATCAGGGTCAACTCTACATACACCGTATGTGCAATACGTGCAATTGCACGAAGCTGCAAGTTTCGAGGGGCGCGGCGGCAAAATCTGTCATAGAATATAACTACTTAAAATAAATATTTCTTGTTGGAAAAAGATTTCACGATGATGGTAGTTCATTTTACTAAGCTCGCCTTCTAATTGAATACTACATTCATAAATCATGTTTAGGTTGCATTAGTATAAGGTCACATGGACAGTATTAAAGTAAATGGTCAAACAAATCCCGGCATGAATTGCTTGGTTGTTGTCAAATACAAGAACTCAATTCTCCAACAGTAGCGAACACCTGTCCCATTTAGTTAGTTATCACAGTTTTGATATGAAAACTAGTCTTGTCTTTGTCACAAACAAGTTCCTTATCATTGAAGGTGAAACAAGTTTATATATATAGAGAGAAAGTTTATATATATATATATATATATATATATATATATATATATATATATATATATATATATATATATATATATATATATATATAGAGAGAGAGAGAGAGAGAGAGAGAGAGAGAGAGAGATTAACAGATATAGAAGGAAAATCAAGAAATAAAAATAAAAGAGCTAGTTGCACTGGAAATTCAAACTGATATATTGAGATTGGAGCTCGATAGATATTGAATGGTATGAAAAGGATTACCACCTTTCCTCTGTGTGTGTGTGTTTACTTTATCTTTGACTAACATAATAGATTATTGTTTAAAGAAAAAAAGACAGACACAACGAGATTGTATTTGTAGTGTTTAGGTCTTTCTGAGTGCGAGTGATTTTTCGCTTCGTTTCGTTGTTCATAATGGAGTAGCATACTTAAAATCGTGGGGACGGCAAATTGCCTAGGGCCGTCGCTGCATATGATACATTAATGTTATAAGGGTTACGTAGTCCTATGTACGTATCATTTCGCTTATTACTTTATCTTATCGCCACGTCCTACACAGAACAAATAGATTCGTGGTCAATAGCCTGGATAAATTTTTTCTTTGTTATAATCAATTTATTACTGTTATCTTTGTAATTCTGAAAACTCATTTAATCTTAAAATTTTACCCCTCTCCAACAAAACTACCTAGCACCCTCTTTTACGTTTTATGTTTAATTTAATCTAGTGACGACAACTAGTTCCGGAACAGGATCGAGTTCTTCATTGGAACGAAAGAATCGAATATTTAGAAGAAGCCTGATTGACTCGTAAAAAGCGGACTGCATCAGGAGCATGTATAGTTGACGGCAGTAGCGTAGCCAGGATGTGTGTTTGGGGGGGGCCAAGTGCTGTTATAGGTACATATAGAAAATTTACAAACAAAAAAATATATAAACATAAAAATATATTAAAAAAATTACAAACATCAAAGTACTAAAGTACATTGTCGGACCTCTTTGGGGGGGGGGCCGGCCCCTCCGGGCCCCCCCCTTCCCTACGCCACTGGTTGACGGGTTGACTCAAGTTGGTTAAAAGATGGATCCACAATAATAGTGTACGATTCACTCAGAAGGAACTCAACTGACTAATTGAAGTGGATGGAACCGCGCAGAGATAGCGTGGGTCAATGAAAAATTGATTCATGATTCACTGACCTATCACTCACCGTAATCCACGACCCAATCTGAATCACCATCCACCAAAACTCATTATAAACTCTGGCCCATGATCCATGTCCTCCTTTCCACTGACTAGAGAGTTTACACTTGTAATAAAACAATGCTGTGGAATTATCACTAATCGGAGTTCGAATTTCTACAGTGAATCGTCTCAAGCACCAGTCTGTTATAATACCGGTGGGTCCTGACCCAGTGTTGCCAGACTGATCAGTTGGAAAAGCAGAAGATTCGAACATAAAAACAGGAGGAGAGCAGTAGACACATAAAGTTGTGGCATTTTAGTGCAAATGTAGGGGGACCAAAAAATTTGCCATTATTAAGGGGACAGCGGTCAAAACAATAGGTTCAGAATTCATTATTACTTTAATTTCAAAATAAAACAATACATACAAAACATAAATTTGAATTTTAATTACTTCAAAATAAAAGCTGACGATCGTGGAGAAGTGATCTAAGCTACTCTTCCAACCAGGGGTAAAAGTGGTTCTGAAATAGTAGGGTGACGCATGATAGGCCGTAGGCCGCCCTCCTTGCCTATGTTTATTTACTGTAATTTTTTAGGAAGTGAGGGATGCCATAGATATTTTTGGAAGTGAGGTAACGACGTCCCTCCAGCATACCCCTCACTTTTACCCTGCTTCCAACCCAAGTCCCAATCTAAACAACACTTACTCGTAAATCTTACACATGATCGCCAACCATCATGCATATAGGAGATGACGTACAGTTCTATCCTTGTATTCATATTATATACATCAAAACTCTATAACTATTTGTACTACAGAGCTTTGTGTATGGATACAGAGAAATTTCCTCTTTTTATGTAAGATAAAATGAAAATTCCTTATTAATAATAATATATTTCTGTAACTTCTCGAAGTAAAGAAAAAGCAGGAGATTGTTTACTTTTCATTTTCTTTCACAGTAGATCAGTAGAACGTAGAAAAAGCAGGAGATCTCGTGCAAAATCAGTTGGTCTGGCAAAACTGGTCTGACCTTTATGATATAAAATGGTAAAGTGTTTGATATGAGTCACATTACGATTAATTTCAATTTACTTATCACATAAAATTATTTCCTCGTTAAATTACAGATACTTTTCAGTGAAAAATAGGATAAATTTTGAGACTCAAATCGAGGTAAAGTAAGGTCAACGTAATGGAGAAAAAACTATAAAATTCGACTGTCTTGAAAGCCAAGTACAAAGTTCTATTGCTATTGTTACAATTACAAATTTTAATATCTAAAGGTGTCTAAAGTTCTTTTTTCACTTAAATATATTCATCTCAGGTAAATAAATAGAAACAAGTGAAAAAGGAAGACAAAGGGATGACTTGAAAGTAAAACGTATACAAATTCATCAGCGTTCAGAAGATGTTCTCAACAATGCACTGAGCAGAGTGAGCCGATGGTTCAGAGTGGATCACGGTGGGTGTTGCGTCGCACGTCTTGTTGACTCACGACCCACTCCATCTCTGGAACCGCGTAAAGAAAATAAAATCTGTGCTAGAAAGGAAAAAAAAAAAACTTTCTTCAAATATCTGGAAACTTAGTTTATGTTTGTACTCAGAGTGATTTACAGTTAAATGAGGCAAAGTCGACCTGAAAAGATAACAACTATTATTTCTAGCCTCGCTGTTCCCAAAGGCACGATTTCTTGGAAAATGTGAGCAAATCATACAAATGAATTTAGCGTACATCAATTTAGTGCATCCAAAGCATTCGGTCCAGGGAAAGTAATCCTTATTTGGAGTGAATTAAATGAAACCAATTAAGAAAAAACAACTTCTTATCACTATTTTAATCTGGATACCTTGATGGCTTTCGAATTATGAATTATGAATTATGAATATTCCTAAATAAATATTCAGAGAACTGTATTATGTATTCTTTTTCAATATTCAGATGGACAATATGAGAAGAAACCAGGAATATGGAGTTTAATGTACTTTAACTTTATTTTTGTGTTTAACAATTCCCAACCATGGCGATCATTAGCCTACGTTGAACCAACATATTCTTTATTTTCGCAATTGCCAATTCTCAATCACATCTACATAGAGCGTACCAAATATGCTGCTAGGGTTAATTCAAATGTAAGATCTCAGTTATCTTAAAGTCACAATATTAGGTAAGCACTGAAAATTCCCACTGAGAATAGAAGCCGAGACTACCATTAAGGTGGATCATCATCCGGAAGTCAGTACATATTTTAGCTCATTCCCTTAACTACTGCGCAATGAAACGTTACATATTATAAATATTGTACTATAAGTTAAAGTTATGTTTCGCTACAACACAAGACACTGATTCATTTGGTTGTGTCTTCTGATATCGAAAAAAGGAACAAATAAAAGAAAATATTTGATTCGTTTTACAATGAGCACACAAGATGGCACTTGCTGTTAGATCTTAGTAGAAGTGCTCGATTTTATGAAATGTTTCTTTGTGTGTGTAAAGTATTTTAAAGTAACGATCTTATTACGAAATAGGTATATTATTTGACCATTTTTCGTGTTATGTTTCACATTTTATTTAAATATTAATTTACATTTAAGGAGATAGATTTTGAGAAGAAACTTGCGCAGAACGCCATAATGCGTTGTTGCCAAATGTGTACGTTTAATTTCTGGATTCTAGCGTTGCAGTTCGAGAAGCGGAACTTCGCTGTGAATTGTGGTAAGGGCCGAAAACTAGTATCTACAGTAAGTATCCAAGCAGAATTTCATGATTACTTTTTTTATTATCTGTCACCAGTAAGCACTCGACACTACCTGGCAACACCGCACTATTCAAGCAGCTTTTAGCGCAGCACCGAGAACACCTACTGAGCAAAGATTAAATTATCTATGAAAACAACTCAACAATTCAACGTGTATTTTAGTTTAATCGTTCATATTTCATTTTCTTTTCCTAGACACGTAACGCGTTGTGAAACTTCCTCTTTACATCCTCTTCCTCTACAACAGACGCAAATGTCATATGGCATACTTTCAGCTATGATTACAGAGGAGAAAAATATTTAAAATGTTTAAAATGTAGATTTAGTGCCTTGTGGATAGGGTTTGCTCATATCATAAGGCAAGACAAGATGTAATTTTCGTGAAGAGAGAGGTCTTCCAATAGAAACACACATTTTCCGAGACGAGCCACCATTTTCACGAGACGTTTTCGAGACGAGAAAGCCTGTATTCTCTTCTTATGAAAAGAAATTTCTAATTTAACGTCCCGCGATTGTGTCCATTAGGCTAAAGGAAACAAATCATTAATGGAAAGTAATGGTTATGAAAGAATTGATGGAATGAGAATACACCGGACGAAACAGGAGATCCCCGACAATACATACAGGGTGTTACAAAAATTTCTCAATATTTTTTTGAATAGATTCACCATATCAAAATAAGAAAAAAGTTCATATGGACCTATGATCAAAAGTGGATAGTTACGGAGTTATAAGGTGTCGAAAACGTGAAAAAATGAACTTTAAAGGTCCATAGTTCCACTACTACCGGTATAGGACCGATTGCAGTCGGGTCAAGACTCATTGAGGAAATAGTATGTGAAACTATCCAAATATTCATCTTTCAGAACCTCCGGTACTTGCACAATTATTTTTAGAGAGGTTGTTTGAGAGTACTTGATCACTTTGCACCTACCTCTCTTAAAAAAAAAAAAAAAAAAAAAAAAACGCTGCTCGGTGAAGAAAGAATAGGCCTAAATTCGTTTGACACATTCTGATGCTTAATTACTTCATTAATTAAATTCATGTATAAACCCTAGTAGCAGAGACAACGTGCAAACCGCTTGCTGTAAGCTTGAACTGCAAGTCGGCCAAGCTTGCATCCAGCTTGATTGGAAAAAATGCAAGCATGCCGCAAGCTGAATTCCAGCAACGAAGTCACATAGGAGCAACTTTGCATTCGGTGTTACACTCAAGCTTGACGGAAGCGTTTTGCAAGTCAAGTCAAGTCAATAGCCAATGAACAGCCAGTGATGCTATGACGCTCTGCGAAGGGTCTAAAGCATCGCTTGTAAGTACAATCAAAGACAGATTATATGAAAGCATGAGTTTCAAGTGCAAGCATAAAAAGCCAAAAGCCAAGCACGCACCAACAGGTCGAAAGCTCTCTTGCTACTAGGAAATACACTTCTCGCTAATCTGCCTATTTCTTGCACAACGGAAGGCCAAATTAGGAAAGATTTCGAATTGCGATTATTTATTTATTTATTTATTTACCTTCAACAGAGAAAAAAATCTCCATTTACAGAAGGCTCTTACAATCTATTATGTACATTAAAGGAACAATTACTAGATTAGTAAGTGATAAAAATTAAGAAGAAAAGAGATAGTATTATAAAGAAAAATGAAAATAAAAATACAAAAAAAAAAAACACAAACACAAAAATGGCAAGAAACATTCTGCTCAGATACACAAAGTTAGATAATAGATATCACTATAAACAACAGGTATGGTTTATGCTTCTGAATATTTCCAGATACTCATATTGGAGTACATACCCTACAGGTATTTAGGTTTTATATGAATACATACACATATAAGTACACGCACATATACTTGTAAGCAAGAAGACATCAATACATAGGTAAAGTCCATAATTACGCCTATATTTATTTTATCCTGTACCATTATTCAATAAAAATTTATTTTTGATTAATTTTTTAAACGCTTGCTGGTTAAGATTAAGGTCAAATTCTTCTACATTTTGTGTTATATTATTATACAGCTTACACATTCTGACCAATGGTGAATTATTGTATGTATTTGTCTTGGATGTTTTATACCACAACAGATTTCTTGTTCTTAACGTTCTGTCACTGATATTAAATTTAATGGATTGTAAAAATTCACTATTATCAAATATGCCATTTACTATTTTGTGTAGGCATATTTCTTGTGCAATGATACATCTAGCAGAAAGTTTAATATAATTAAATTCACTTAACAAATTAGAGTAAGATATTCTATTTACGAGAGTAGACTGTCCTGTTTTCTTATAATATAAGTACCTTAGGAATCTTTTTTGTATTGCTTCTATATAATTTTCTTGAGTTTTACATTTAGCTGCCCAGATCACTGACGCATATTCCAATTTTGGCAGTACCAGAGTTTTAAAAAGAGTTCCAATGACATTTACGTTTGTAAACATTTTAGTGCTTCTGATTACAAACCCCAATTGCTTGAAGGCATCTTGTGTGATCAATGAAATGTGTTTATTAAAAGACATTTCGCTGCTAAATGTAACTCCCAAGTCCCTATACGTAAATATATGCTCCAAATATTGATTTCCTATTGAATATGGCAGAATTTCAGTTACAGTTCTTTGTTTTGTAAAGATCATAAACTTACATTTTTTAATGTTAAAATTTAATTTATTTTTTATACTCCATGTATATATGTTATTTAAATCTTCTTGCAGTTTTAATATATCAGAATTCGTTTGTATTTCTTTATACAACTTAACATCATCTGCATACAATATGCATTTTGAGTTCTTAACATACCTTGGCAGATCATTTATAAAGAGTAGGAATAATAAGGGCTCCAAGTTTGAACTTTGTGGTACTCCGGAATTCATATTATAGCTAAATGATTTTGATTGTTGAAAACTTACATAATACATTACTTACATATAGATACATAAAAATTATGCATCTATATGTATTTTAAGTACAACATAATAGAAATGTATACAGCACATATTTAGTCGCAAAAATAAAACAAATTGAACCGAAAGTTTTCTTCCATGTTATCGAATTCCGCATCGTGTACGATAAGTGACCCGGGGTGCCAACTTGGAATCGGAACCCAAATCCTGACAATGAGAACGGATCAGGAGGATGTGCACATCCTCCGGGGATGATTTGTAACATCAAAAGAGGACAAAAACAACATGCAAGACGACTTTTTGTCTTCTTTTGAAGTCACGAAACACATCCCAGAGTTTGTGCACAACTTTCAGGTTCACCCTCTAGAGTAAGGGAGCCAAAACCCAAAAGTGGAAGTCCATTTTGTTTTTTGAGCACTGTACTGAAAATATAAGGAGAAAAAGAAGTAATTAAATGCCCATGTAAATTAGGACTATTGTTGTCTTAAACCATATATTCAATTTGGAAATACAAAAACGTTGAAAGAATAACTGTAAAAGAAAAAAACAACAAAAACTCGAAATTCGACGAATGACAAAATGGTTCCTAAAGTGGAATACCATGTATTTACCTCCGCAGTTGCGCACAAAGAGCAATGAAAAACAAAACACACTATCTGTGTGACAAAAAATTACACACAAAAGTCACAAATGTAAGTGTTTGATTTCTCTTCAGCACCAGAACAGTCAATATGACACCACGAATTGCATGTCACACACTTGATCCATTGTTCACCATGCGTATCATCAGTAAAAATACCTCCACAAAACCTCAACACTTTCATTACCAGTAGCGTCCTCTTGTTCTTCAGGAAGAAAAATGATAAATCACTATCATCCATTAAAACTATAAAAATTCAAATCAAACGATGAATCTATATCTTGGATAGAGTCCTTCCTAGTAGGTCTACACGTTTCCTTCGCAACTACTTGCTTTTTTCTCAGGTGAAGAACGTTTCCTTCCTACACGTGTTGACTTTACTCCACTGGAAGATGGGATGTTCTGTAAATCACACTACTTCAGAGACAGCTTCACTGATCCACCATATTTTGATTGATCCAATTGTTTCCTATATGGAGATGCTGTTATCACTGCAACGTGTCCTACAGATATTTTCCTCGACGATCTTAGCAACACTTCGTTCGGAGCAGGGGAAATGTCTTCAGGGCTAGTGAAAATAGATCTACCGTCTTGATTAGTAGACACATCTGTTTTATATTCCAGAATCAATTGTTTATTGTCTTTACCAATAAAAATAACAGTAGGAATTCTTAAACGAATAGTGTACCTAAAGTTGAATATTAGGTTTAGACCAGCTTCCAAAGGGGAATACCAGGTACACTCATGTCCAAAATAATTGTCGCGTATCTATAACTGTCTTCTTGTAAGAATATAATTTCATAATGATTTTGCAGGATACTTTTAATACTGATACTATGTGTATTATCGGGAAATGTATATTTGTTGTAAATTTCATTAGGAAAAGAATTATTAATACGGAAATTAGAATGAGTAAAAAAATGTTCTAAATGAAAAGAAAGATTTATTTTCCATTTATTGATCCTTATTTACTTCTCTTTTGTCATGAAATTTGTCACATACATGTCTTTGCCGATACATAGTAACATTATAAGAAATACCGGTGAATTCGTTATCAAATTAGATTCCAACAATTTATAGACACGCGACAATAATTTTGGACATGAGTGTACATAATCATATTTAATTTCATGCTCATACAATGGTAATAGAAATTAGCTTATTTTAGGATAGTGAATCAAAATTACTCCAAGGCGAAATTATAACTAAATTTCAATATTAAAAACCTTAATTGTGCTGTAACATACACTTACCTCCAAAAATCACAATTTTGATGAAAATGAACTATTCGCTCCTATTAGTTTCCTGTGCAAGCATCCACTTCATCACTATAGCTCAAACGACAGGTGTGGTCATCGTCACACATTGCAATGTGTCAGTATTGCCAACCTCCATTGTGCAAATATCATGGTATTCCGCTTTAGGCTCCTTTACTCTATATAGACCCTATATGTGCAGCACATGCATTTGCAAGAGGCGGCAAGTTTCGAGGGGCTGCAAAATCTGCATAACTATAAAATTATTTAAAATGAATATTTCTTGTTGGAAACAGACTGCATGATGAAGTTAGTTAAATTGACTAAGCACACCTTCTATTTGAGTACTACATTCATAAATTTCGCATTAGTTTAAAGGCACATGGATAGTGCTAAAGCAAATGATCAAACAAATTTCAGCATGAATTGCTTCATTGTTGTCAAAAACAAGAACTTAATTCTTAAACAGTAACGAACACTTTCTTCATTTAGTTAGTTATCACAGTTTTGATATGAAAACTAGTCTTGTCTTTGTCACAAATAAGTTTCTTATCATTGAAGGAGGAAACAAGTTTTCTTTTAAAAAAATATTTTAATAGAGATAGAAAGAAGATCAAGAAATAAAGATAAAAGAGCTAGTTGCACTAGAATTGCAAACTGATATATTGCGATTGAAACTCTATATTGTATGCATTTTTCTTCTGCAGTGTGTTTGCTTTATCTTTCACTAACATAATAGATTATTGAAAGAAAAAAACAGACGCAACGAAATTGTATTTGTAGTGTTTAGGACTTTCTGAGTACGAGTGCACTTTCACTTCCCTTCGTGATGGGGTAGCATAACTAAAAAATCATGGGTTGTTCTTTCTGGAGAAAGAGGGCCGCAAATTGCCTAGAGCTGGCAATATATATTGAGCAGCCTGTCAAATTTTTTTGTATGAAACATAGAAGTCGATAATTTGTTGACATCATGTATATGAATCATAGGAAGGACACAAGTGATCGATGATTTGAAAAATAGAACAAAAATATAGGCAGTTAAAACAGGAAAGTGAAGATCGAGAAACGTGGAAGAAACATTTCCAGGCAGGAGCGTCATTTCAGACTTTTTTTGAGGGGGGGGGCAAGAGCACCACTGACGTAAGACTTTTACGTTTTGTACCAATATATTAGTAGACAATCGATTAAAGTATACGTAAACGTCAAACTCTTGAGGGGGCAATTGCCCCCTCATGCCTCCTTAAATGACGCCCCTGTTTCTAGGCCCAAACCTAAAATTTTTAAAAAGGAGAGAAAACTGTCCCAAGTCCTGCCAAAAGGAATTATACTTAATGATAATAAGAAGAAGGAGAAGAAGGAGAAGAAGAAGAAGTACACAGAGAAAAATCCGTTCTCCGGACAGCGGTATATTGTACAAATATACAGTATCCTCTTGCTTACTATAGAAATCAGTACAGAGCATACGTTATCCGTATGCTACATAGGCACTGCCCTTAAATGTTACATCATGCCGTTGCAAGATGTCTGACATCTAACAGTTTTCCGTATATCATATGGATATACTTATGTTACCTTCGTCGGCTACATGTTATATACATCCATTTGTATGTGAGATCCTGACCACCTACATTATTTCATACAGAAAGTATGTACAGATGGAACACTTATAAAGAAAGTATTATAAAACATGCGTTTTCAGCTATACGTCTGCTGCACGTTGTCCAAAAACTACAGGAATTACGCATGTAACCTATCTTTTTAAGTATGCCACCTACATTTTTTCCTCAGTGTAGTAGTAGTAGAAGAAGATGATGATGAAGAAGAAGAAGAAGAAGAAGAAGAAGAAGAAGAAGAATGGAAATCAATACGCCACTTGTTAGGAAGAGTTCGGGAGGGGTTCTATATGCACAGAAGTCAATGCATAACTCTAGGATCATATGTTTCTTCTTTATTAAATGACTCAGTGATATGTTCCAATAATAAACTGAAAAGAAAGTGTTCAAATAAAAACCCCTTTTTAATTAAAAAAAGGATTAAAAGTATTACGCGATACGTATATTTAAAGAGCAGTGATATCACAGTTCCTTTTAAGCGCTAATTATCAAAGGGTTTGTTAATACCACAGCCAGGAAACTAGATAAAAAGAAAAAAGATCTCTTTTATTGACGTAAACGAAAGCATTATCAAGGAAATTCGTATACTGATGCTGCTGTCTGAAAGAAACGCAAAATGCCCTGTTCTTTCAAAGGAAATGTATTTGGTACAGGGAAACATACAAGTGTTGAGTTTCTTAATTACGAAAAAAGAAAAGTCTTGCTCCATTGATTTTTAAACCATATCTTTATTAAAATTATTTTCCGAAAAATTCACAAACTCCTCACCCCACATTTGATGGCCTTTAACATTGGATTGTAACCAAAACCCTACCCACCAGGCACGTAGCCAAGGGGGAGGCCCGGGGGAGTCCGGACTCCTCCTTCGAAACCAAAAATGAAGAAAAATAAGGAAGCATGAAACAAAAAGAAACGAGAAAACGAGGAATAATCGTTAAAAATAAAAAGCTACAGCAAGCTTTTGGTTTCTCTTTCTTATGAGGAAATTTGTGTTACTTGCAAAACCTGGTGGCGAATTGACCGGACATCCTGGAAAAGTCAGGGAATTTGAAATTTCTAGAAAAGTTACGGAATTCTCAGAATTTCTGCTACTAGTTAGGGAAATTTCAAGCTTTCGAAAATATAGTGCCGTTCTGTAACAGTGTGGACATTTTTACCATAATTTTTCGTCATCATTTCTCTACACTATCAAATACCTAGGTATATCATTTCATACACTGTTTTCTACTGCTCCTTTAACCTGTCATTTGGAACAGACAGTAGTTGACGGAATAATGAAAACAAAAACGTTATGTGGAAAGAAAGTTCCGTTAACATTTGATTCAACAGAGAAAGGAACGCAGATATTATAAAATGTTTTACAAGACATTATTGAATATGCTTTTTATGTAGTGGATATGTACTTTTTATAATAGTTGAAGTAATAATGAAAGAAAAATTGTTATATTTGAATGAACAAAGGAAGGAATATAAATATTGTAAAATCTTTTTCAATACTTTTTTTTTTCATTCTTTTACTCGAGATTTCTTCATAGTTTATTAAAATACTAAATATCCTCATTTTATTGCCCTAACAAACCAATATAGACTTTGCCAGTAAAATAGTTTAGGTTGATCGAGCCCCTTGTGTGATAATCACAGTATTTCATGTCACTCCCCCACCCTCACCACCGTTTCGAAATCCTGGCTAAACGAACCAATATATATTGCCAATAAAGTAGTTTAGAATGATCGAGCCCCTGGTATGATAACCACAGTATTCCATGTGCCGGATCCACCCCTTCCTTTACGAAATCCTAGCTACGTGCTTGTACCCACCATAATTTTTCAAACGCTTATATAGAAGCAGGCCCGTATCCAGGGGGGTCTAGCGGGGACCCCCATAAATTTTTACTGGCCCCCTCTAAAATTTTCACGGTAGGTTTGCAAATGAACTATAATATGGAATGAACTAATATTTTTGGATCGGGCCCCCCTAACTTCCACCGGCCCCCCTACATTTTCGGGCTGGCTACGGGCCTGTATAGAAGGCCTAAATCTTAACTATTCTAAGTTTAATCCAAATCGGGTAAATTCAGTTGAATTCGTGCAGTATAAGGTGTTCTTGATTTTTCAATAAAGATTAATGAAGGATGAAAAATAAACAAAAATAAAGAAATGAACTCTTTCGGTTTAACGTTCCACAATTATGTCCTTTAGGCTAAGGGATGATTAAGGCAAATGAATGATAATGGAACAATTGGTGGAATGAGAACGTGAGAGGAAATCCAGGGACACGATCTTCTCCACCATAAGCTGACTTGGCCGGGAATCAAATCAGGGACTTCGCATTCTACCACTGAGCCGTCGTGCCCACAGGATAAAAGAGAGATCTCAACTATAAGTTTTTTTGTACAGGTTTTAGGACTGGAATAGTAACGTTGTACAGATGAATTTAAACTCCGAACAGAGCACTACACTTGTATTAACTAGGTATGTTATGTTATGTTTAGGAATGGTATCGAGACGAGACGAGATGAGACTTTATACAGTCTCGGTCTCGTCTCGGTTGATAAATAGCTGTCTCGGTCTCGTCTCGAGTCAAAAATCGCCGTCTTGGTCAACAGATACTTGTCTGGTTCTCGGTCTCGGTCTGGAGGGTCAAGTCTCGGTCTTGTCTCGGTCTCGTCTCGAAAGTCTCGAAATAAATAGTATGAAATTAAAATTGTGAAAGTATTATTATCGTACAGTCTGTCCTTTCCACTTCTTATTTTTTGCCTTCATTCTTGACAATTATGGTACGCTGTACCTTTTCGTAGCTAGTTTGCTAGCTCTAATGCTTTCCATGCATATGTTCCAGGTTTAATCATCAATGGGTATATCATACCTGAGACAAAACCCTAATAGTAACCCATATTTCCCTTTCAGCAATAGACTTTGTCTCATATAGTCTCAGTACTGCCTATACAAATAAACTTTATTAAATTAATTCCAGTATTATACAGTAGTTTATTTCCCTTCTTTGAATCAGAAATTGTTCAAAACCTAACTATAACGCAACAAAGCAGCACGAATGTATTTAATCGTACCGAAATAAAAATTTTACAATTTCTCATGTATTATCCAATACATTCTGATTTGACTGTCATTTTAAAAACAGAATATCTAACGTTCATTATCTTAACAAATAGGGTAAATTATTATTACAATATATTTTGTTTCAAATTGATCAAATACTTTAATATCGTTTCACATCTCCGTGTGACACTTTATAACACAAACTTCCGTGGGAGCTACGACACTCATCTTTGCTATGTGTGGTCTCGGGTTGGATCACCAAACAAGTTAGATTCAAAGTCCAACGTTTCGCATAGTTCGCGTCTCACTTTCAGTACATTCTGTTTCTTATACAAGTTCATAAGGTCGTAATGCTTTACATAAACAAAATATAAACATATAATATATGTTACATTATAACATAATATAAACATATAATATAATATAAACATAATATTATATCCAGTGCCGTAACATTGATTAAGCTTATTCCTGAGTTCTCAGCGGTGTATGCGACCCTTATTCGAGGAAACTAATCGTGCGTTCATTACGTTGAAATTTTATTTTGTTTGAAACTTACCTGGAAACATGGACACACATATTATATAAGTATATAGGTAATTCGAGATATCTGTATCTATTTTCTCTCTCTCGCCAAAACAAGTGATTCTTAACTTTCTAGTTTTCTTTTCTATTAATTTTCGTAGTTTTGCTGCAACATGAAGGATTCAATAGTCAAAAATATTTTTTTTCGCTGTACGACTTTCATTAAATACTGGATCTATTTTTACCCTACCTTACCTATACATTGTTCGGCGTAAGCTCTAAACTGCGATAAAGAAAGCCACGTGAAACTAAATCTCGCTCATTTGCTGTTGTCCTATCGTCGCTTGTACTCCTCCGCAAAATAGTTCATGTGATTGGATTATTACTTTTACATGAAGATTCACATAAAACTGCTATATTAATATAAATGACAAAAATATAATACGGATTATCTAATAATACTGCAATCGTGTGTGACTAATGAAACAATAGAAATAAACACTAAGCATGCGCAGTAATTATAGCGCCAACTCAACTGTGGACGGGTGTTCTGCTTTTAAAGTCTGAAAGATCCCGGTTCTGCGAGTGTTGTGGTGAAACACCAACAAGGCAAACCTTTACTCACTAAACAAAAATTGTTTACAAGCGAAATTCAAATACTTTTTTTTTTTTTAATCTTTTCGAGTTTCTTTTCTTTCTTTTCTGCTGCTGCTGTAAGTATCTGGACAACACGAGACAGTATTGTCAAAATGCACGTGCATAATTTGCTCCTGCCCCTGGGGAGTGGAAGTGATACCTCACTAGCCAATCATATTTGTGACAAGCGGAAGGATACAAATATTTTGTTTATCGGAGTTTAGAGCTTACACTGAACAATGTATAGTAAAAATTATATATATATATATATATATATATATATATATATATATATATATATATATATATATATATAATGATAAGAGAGCAATGTTGTTGGAAAGTATGTGTTTTCAATCTAAAATGTTGGAATTTTCGGAATTGGACCAGCCGTTTGAATTCTACACTGGTATAACGCCCAATGGTAAAGAAAAATGCAACGTTGCCACGTCTTTGTTGGACAACAATGAAGGTGATTTTATGTGGTTTGAAGTATCCCGGATCAAGGAGAATATAAGGGACGGCCACGATGAAGAATATGAAGAAGGGTCACACACAACGTCAATCCAAGGCAGTGGCGTCACCATCAGAAAGGGAGGGAGCAGGTTCGAAAAATAAACTGGATTGAATTTATTCACGGCAAACTGGTATTAATTGCTTAATGAGGTCAACGAGATGGAACAAGAGCACAATCAAATAAAATTAGAAAGGGTCTAAGTGCTAAAACTCAAAAAGCATAGAAAAGTCGATGAACATGAGTTATCGCAATACAAGTTAAAAGGGAACGGCGACCATGTGAGTGCTTTAAAACAGAATCAACAATTATTAATGTATAAAATTCTTACAAACGTATTCTGCTTGGTACTAGGACAACTTTGAACGATGCAATTCATTTCTACTTATTGTGACACTTTGATCCTGTCTTATTATTAAATTGTTCTCTCGTCTAGAAACAGAAGCGCCAGTATCGTTATGCTTCCAGACGAGTTCAAATGAGACGAGTACCCAACCGCAGGTGTAGACGTAGCGTGCTTGCCTGCCACACGGCATTTGGTTAGGCCAAATATGGGCACGAACCCTGCTTGGACGGGATATCCTGACTAAGGTTTTTCCTGGCTTGTCGCAGTGCCCTGGGTGCATGCCGGAATGGTCCCTTCTCTCAGGTTGCGGATGCTCCCTTCTCCAGTCCTACACTCACCTAAAGGGTCGATGTGACCTTGGAGTAGTGGCCTAATCTCTCCTTCTGTCATTTCCTTGAACAAGTAAATAAATAAATAAAATTTATCGGCTGGTGAGCATCATTATTCATTTGCAGATCTCTCGGCTCGTAAACTTTTTGCCTCATTTCATTTCGTTGAATGATTGTCTAGTGTCATGTATGAGTTTTCGAAACGAGATGAGTATGTTCTGTTCTCGTTAGTAATACTACTTGTGTCATTGGAAAGGGATTAAAAATGTAGAAGCCAGCTATTTGAGATGTACCATCAAATCATTCGTCTGATGGGCGACAATGACATGCCATCTTTGTTCCTTTGACAAATGAATGATATGAGAAGAAAGGACTGCGACACTCACACAAGGGATAACGCAACTAACCTAACGCATTCACTTCAAGTCACCTACCTGTGACAGGGACAGGATCTAAGTGCCACAATAAATAGAATTGAATTCTATCGTTCAAAGTTGTCTTAGTACCAAGCAGAATACATTTGTAAGAAGATTATAGGTTAATAATTGTTGATTCTGTTTTAAAGCACTCACACGGTCGCAGTGCCCGTTTAATTTGTATTGCGATAACACATGTTTATCGACTTTTCTATGTTTTTTTGAGTTTTGGCACTTAGGTCCTTTCTAATTTTATTCATTTGTGCTCTTGTCCCATCTCGTTGACCTCATTAAGCAATTAATACCAGTTTGCCGTGAATAAATTCAATCCAGTTTATTTTTCGAACCTGCTCCCTCCCTTTCTGATGGTGACGCCACTGCCTTGGATTGACGTTGCGTGTGACCCTTCTTCATATTCTTCATCGTGGCCGTCCCTTATATTCTCCTTGATCCGCCGGGATACTTCAAACCACATAAAATCACCTTCATTGTTGTCCAACAAAGACGTGGCAACGTTGCATTTTTCTTTACCATTGGGCGTTATACCAGTGTAGAATTCAAACGGCTGGTCCAATTCCGAAAATTCCAACATTTTAGATTGAAAACACATACTTTCCAACAACATTGCTCTCTTATAATTTTTTCGTGGCCTATGTAAACTGATTTATGGGATACCCTATATATATATATATATATATATATATATATATATATATATATATATATATATATATATATATATATATATATATATATATATAGGCCTATATATATATACATATTTGGTCTAGGAATTAATTCGTGCGGGTGGATAAGAGATGGCGCAACGAACGGAGCGTCCCACAGTTCCGTGTATCCACACATGTGTTGCAAACCCCTGTCATCGCGTATCGTTCGTAGTATAGGGCAGTGGATTAAAGCGTCAACAACACCAGTTTGTAGTTAAGTGAACATGGCGCAATTTGTGCCTGATAAAGTGTTTTTGCGGGGTGTCCTGCTGCATTACTTTAACATGCAGAAAAGTGCGACTGAAAGTCATCGTATTTTGGTGGAAGTGTATGGTGACCATGGTCTAGCTGAGCGAACGTGTCAGAAGTGGTTTGCACGGTTTAGAAGTGGTGATTTCGGCTTGGCAGACCAAGAGCGAGCTGGACAGCCAAAAAAATTTCAAGACGAAGAATTGACAGCATTGCTGGAGCAGGATTCGTGTCAAACGCAGGAACAACTTGCAGCAGCATTAGGCGTTGATCAAACAACAGTCTCCAAACGCTTGAAAGCCATGGGAATGATTCAAGAGATGTCACATTGGGTTCCACATGAATTGAAAGACAGAGACGTTGAAAGACGAAAAACCATTTGCGAATTGCTGCTTCAGCGACAGAGCAGAAAGGGGTTTCTGCATCGAATTATTACGGGTGATGAGAAGTGGATCCATTACGAGAACCCTAAACGAAAAAAGGCCTGGGTGAAACCAGGTGAACCAGGTCCATCACAACCAAAACGAGATATTCACTGTGCAAAGGTTATGCTGTGCATATGGTGGGATATGAAAGGTGTGGTGTACTATGAGCTGCTGCAACCGGGTGAAACTATGAATGGAGAACGTTATCGACGACAATTAATGCGTTTGAAGCAAGCTCTGGCCAGAACACGACCAGAATGGGAGAACAGACATGATAAACTTATTGTTCAACATGATAACGCTCGCCCACATGTCGCAAAACCGGTCAAAACCTATTTAGAAAATGTCGGATGGGAAGTTTTACCCCACCCGCCGTATTCACCAGACGTTGCTCCTTCGGACTACTACTTGTTCGATTGCATGAACAACGATTTGATTGGACAGCGGTTTACTTCTTCAGAAGATATCGAAACATGGGTCTCTGACTGGATCGCTTCCAAGGATGAGGACTTCTTTCGCCACGGAATCCGTACATTGCCTGACAGATGGGCGAAAGTGGTGGCTAGCGATGGACAATATTTTTCTTAAGGTATTTATGTATTTTGTGTTTGTACTACAGCTTCAATGTGTGCGTACCAACCGCACGAATTAATTCCTAGACCAAATATATATATATATATATATATATAGATAGATAGATAGATAGATAGATAGATAGATAGATAGATAGATAGATAGATAGATAGATAGATAGATAGATAGATAGATAGATAGATAGATAGATATAGATATAGATACTAAACTCTTGCTAATCCGGCCCTTAGTAGTCCGGCGCACATCCAACCAAAAACACGTGCACAATGAATTATCGTGCGCATGCGCAATAAGCATTCTTTACAGTTCGGTTGCGTGATAAAGCATGCCACCGTTGCGTATCATCATTGCGACAGTATCATCATCGTGTCTACTTGTAATGTGTACACATTATAGTGATGGTATTGAATAAATATACTAATAATATAACTGACGATTTAAGTTAAGTTGCTGAAAATTGAGGTCAAAAAGTTTCCGTGCATGGCACAAATATACGAAAGAAGGAAGCAAAGCACACACCAAACAGCGTTTTCAGTGGTTACAGATGACAGTAGCGGTGATAAAATAGTACTGCAGTTCCATTTGGGCAAGAGAGACCTACAGAGGCAGTAAAACGACGCGTGAAAATGGAGATGCCAATTCCAATATGCAAACTAATAGTAAAATTAAGACAAGAAGGTAAATCTCTTAGAAAGATAGCAGAGACAGTAAAGAAATCACATTCTGCAGTACAATATATTCTAAGTAGGTATATTGCAACAAATATTTGCAAAGATCGACCACGCAGTGGCCGTCCAAGAAAACTGGAGGATAATCATAAACGTGTTATTTTAAGAACTATCCGAAATTAACCCAAAACAAGTGCTCCAAAACTAGCTAGTATAGTTGAAACTGACTATGGTGTACAAGTGGTTCCTGAAACAGTTCGTACTGTCATCAGAAAAGCGGGCTACAACGGTCGCGTGGCCAGAAAGAAACCATATGTTAGCAAAGCGAACGCCAAGAGATGCGTAGAGTTCGCAAAAGCTCATGTGGACAAGCCAATTAGCTTCTGGAACTCTGTTTTATTTAGTGATGAGAGCAAGTTCAACATTCATGGATCCGACGGAAGAGTTATTGTGTGGAGGAAACCAAATACACACACGGAACCGAAACATCTGTGTCCTACTGTAAAGCATGGAGGTGGTTGTGTACTCGTTTGGAGGTGCATGAGTGCAGCTGAAGTAGGCAATTTACATTATATCGAAAGTACAATGGAACAACATGTTTACCTGAACATTCTGAAAGAGAATCTCCAGGACAGTGCAAAGAAACTGAATATGGGAGTCTCTTTTATATTCCAGCAAGATAACGATCCTAAACATACTGCTGCACGAAAAGTGAAAGAGTGGTTATTGTATTATGTACCAAAACAACTTCATACTCCTCCACAATCTTCTGCCTGTAATCCCATTTTGCATCTGTGGGATGAATTAGGGAGACGCATTAGGAAACACAATATTAGAAACAAGGAACAGTTGAAAAATGAATTACGTGAAGAATGGAGGAACATCCAGACCCGTATCCAGGGGGGCCGGGCCCCCCTAAATTTTTGCTGCCCCCCTAAGATTTTTACAGTAGGCTTGCAAATGAACTATATAATATGGTGATAAACTATAATAAGGTTAGATCGCTCCCTCCCCTACATTTTTGGGCTGGCTACCAGCCTGGGAACATCCCCCCTACAACTACATCACAATTGGTCACTGCAATGCAGAAACGAATGCGAGAAGTGCTTAAGGCCAAAGCAGGACCAACTGATCACTAACTGCTGTCGAAACGCAACATGGTTCCCTTATTTCCGTGTATTTCTTTATGTGTACGGAAACTTTTTTGATTTGTAATATGGTCAGAATTTCGTGTATATTTGATTTTCTACTGAATTATATATTCCAAATGTACAGTATATGTATTATATATTCTACTGAATTATGTATTCTTATGTATATGCTTATTATGGAGTTATTTACAGGAAACTCATACAAATTGTCATTTTCTTTCTGTACTTTGTAAGGTTTATTACAATACATAACCGGACAACATCTGTATGGAAACTTTTTTGACTCACTATATGAACTTCAGAGATAGATTATGCTAAGTCACTTTTTGGTCGAAATTGAGTTAAGAATACTTTTTAATAGACTATGTTCTTTCTAGTGATGCAATAATGTAAGTCTAAAAGCATCCTACTACTTTGTAACTACTTAGTATAGTTTCAAAACAATACTATAGGTCTTAGTTAAGGAACTAGTTTTTCGCTTTTCCTGTAAAATTACGAAATTATGACTTGGCGTAGTTTACCGATGAGGTCCAGATATAATAAAATCATCACCATCATCATAATCAACTATTATCAATCCACTGCTGGATGAAGGTCTTCCCAAGTCTTCTCCACAACTATCTTGAGCAATTCTGTTCCAGGTTACTCCCTACTGGTTCTTGATTTCGTCACACTTTCTTGTATGTGGATGTTTCCTAGGCTGTATTTGTTTCGTGGTATCCAGTCTAGAATTGATTTTGTCTGTCGATCATAATTTTTCTTGGAATACGTCCATCACATTTCCCAGCTCATGTTAAAATAATTTCATTAATACCGGTCATTAGTTGCCAAATAATTCATTTCTATATATTTGGGCTACAAATAGTTCAAATCCGCTACTTTCGGAGCAGTGAGGCACACTATTTTTTTGTCTTCGAATCTGGTAACACTGACTCAATGATAAAATCAACACAGTGTGAGGACTCGCATCTGGTCTAGCGGCTAGCACGCTTGACTTCGGTTCGCATGGTACCGAGTTCGATTTCGGTGGTGGTAAAGTTGGACGACCAAAGTGGTTCGGATTCCACTATAATCAGTAGCTCCACATCTCCTTTAACCGCTCTAGCATAATCGTGGGACGTTAAACTAAAACAAACCAAACCAAAAATGAGCACAATGTGTATTACTAACCGTAAGTCCTTGAATTACACCCTCCATTCCAAAAGAAACCGAACGTTTTAAAAAAACAAAAAAGCAATGTACATTTTGGAACAAATCATTTTTATTAATCAATGTATTCCCCTTCTGCATTGATACACATATTTGCACGCTCCAACAAGTTGTCAAACGACTTCTCCATGTCCTTTATTGGAATGGTCTTTAGGACGGCGGTCGTCGCCTTCTCAATGGCATCAATCGATGCGTGCCACTTTCCTTTCATCGCCAAATGCAGTTTCGGGAACAGATAGAAATCGCATGGAGCGAAATCTGGTGAATAGGGCGGATGATGCAACCGAATAATGTGATTTTTGACCAAAAATTCAGTTACAAGTCGCGAACGATGTGATGGTGCATTATCGTCCAAAAGAGTCCAACTGCCGATTTCGCGATATTCGGGCCGAATACGACGAATTCTTGCCAGCAAACGCTTCATGACGCCCAAGTAAAACTCTCCAGTGACTGTCTGGCCGAGCTGAACAAATTCTTTGTGGATAATTTCTTTTGAATCGTAAAAACAAATCAGCATCACCTTAACTTTTGACTTCACCAAGCGACTTTTTTTGGGTGTTACTTCATCCGGCGCTCTCCATTCAGCACTTTGCCGCTTTGTTTCGGGCTCATATTCAAAACATCACGTCTCGTCACCAGTTACAATCGATCTCAAGAAGTTTCGATCCTGCCGAGCACTTTTAACGATGTCTTTGCAATGCGCAATTCGATCAACTTTTTGGTCTTCGGTGAGTTTGTGTGGTACAAACCGCGAATTAACCTTCTTAAGGCCCAAAATTTCGGTCAAAATGCGGTATGCGGTTGTTTGAGGAATGCCTAATTCCATTTCAATAACTTTCACCGACGATTTTTTGTTATGTTTGATGAATTCACGCACTTTTTCGATGTTTTCTTCCGATAATCCGGTTCTGGGACGGCCTGATCTTTCATCATCCAGCGTCTCTCTACCCGATTTGAATCGCCTGAACCACTCATAAACTTGCGTACGGGATAGACACTCATCACCATATGCATTTTGTAGCAGTTGGTGCGTTTCACTAAAAGTTTTACCCAGTTTAACACAAAACTCAATTGCAGCTCGCTGTTTGAAACTCATTTTCCGACCGATGTACACAACACACTGACAGTTGAAACGCAATAACTTTGTTGCCGTGCATCCAAATGTCATGACATTTATACCAGTTGTCAATGAGGGACTACGCCATCTACCGGTAAAATATTACAACAGATGGCACTAGTGGTACTATTTGTTTTCAAAAGTTCGGTTTCTTTTGGAATGGAGGGTGTATTGCATATAGCTATATGGATCGAGTTTGAGGTGGTCGGTGGTCAAACTAAACCAAGTGAAATGTAATTATTGTGTAATTATAACTTTTAATGCAGCACGGTTTGAGTCTAAAGTGTACACCAGGCCTAAGGCTTAGGGGAAACAATTAGTGTTACTGAAAATTTATCAGTTACATTTAATTTCAGTTACAATTTGCATTTACACGTATTGCTGGAACGAAAACGGAAATTAGCATTACAAGTAGCCCAAATACTACGAAAAATGTCGTCTTTTGAAAACATTCTTGCACCATAAAACAAATTACGAGTAAATTATTTTGTAGTGTAGCGACGTTATTTGCACTATAATTTGAATAATATCTAGCAATTTATTTAAGTGGGCAACATTGCTTAAAATAATGGAACTGCGACTTGTTGTAATTAAAACCACCAAAAACTATTGTTGTAATGTTATAGAAGCAAAGGAAAGCAACAATCATTATAAAAATTTAACACAAATACGTCATTTGAAGCAGTATATCGATCACTACACATGTGTTTGATATCTCTAATACGGTTTAAAATAACACTTGTTGTAAATGGCATTATGATCATTTAATTATTTTGAAAGCATCTACATGATGAGACGTGATTTGTCAGCACGTTTTCGATAGGAAAAATTTTAATTTTTCATTTCTTGTAACTTCGTTCCTTCATTCATTCGAAATACATTATACCATGATTATAGTATTTGACGCTAAGTTACAAATGATGCGCATTGCACTGTCTATGCCATTTGAGTTATTAGGGGTCTCCAAAATATTGATGTTAGTGATACTGTATTGTCCTCTGTTACACTGAGTAATGTATGTGGTATTGTGGTGTTATTTAAATTAGAAATAGGTAATATCTTACATAGTGTAATTTGAGAAAATACAACTTTGTTTTGCGTTGATAATACTGCTTGTTTATCTAGTGGTGTTGCAGAGTATCTAGAACTCTCCCTTCAATATTTCACACAACATGGTACAAAATTTCAGAATTTTTAATAAATGTATATAGGCTCGGATACAAGGGAAGGGCTAAATCCCCCTTAACGCTCTGGTATACACAATAAAATGAGCTTCAATCCTGCTTTGCACTGGAAAAAGAGGCAAAGTATGGTTTAGCCCCTCCCTTGATCATATCCTGGATCCGCGCCTATATATATATACAGAGAGAGAGAGAGAGAGAAGATTATATACAACAGCAGTGGATTTTGTTTCGGGAGAGGCTTGAGGAACGAAGAACAAACATTTGTGCTGTACGTGCAATCCAAAAAAATGATCACAAATTTATTTCGGGAGGGGCCTGAGCCCGATAACCACCCCTAAATACACCACTGTACATCAGTCAAACGTTCTCATATTATCTAACATGGCAACGAAACGAATTTTGAGAAAAAGCCATTTTAATAGCTATCAATGTCAATATTCGAGACGAGACCAAGACTTTCGAGACAGCTAAGTCTCGTCTCGATTTATAGAGGTCTGTCTCAGTCTCGATCTCGTCTCGGTATATAAAAGTCCGTCTCGGTCTCGGTCTCGTCTCGATAATTCCTAGTTACAACGTTGAAATTATAAGAATGCTTTTATTGGGCATTAATTTATATCTGCTTAGTCCAGGAAATATTGCTCAGGTAAGAAGCCACGCTTACCAGCAAATCTCAAGCCGCCATTTCTTGAGCTTTTAGAATAGCAACAGAACGATCTAACACCAATAAACACGTACTGTACTTGCGTATGAATATTTTTTCTACATAAAAATTATAATTTAAAAAAAATCGGCTTCTAGAAATACCTAGTACGGCAATTAGGAAACGAGACTGTTTTCTGTAAAATTAGATTTGATTCAAACATTTCTTACAGTAATACATCTTGCGTGCGACCTTGACAACATATTAACAAATTTTAAGCTCGATCGATCATCACCAATGTGCCATGTGGCGCGGCTAATTCTAGACTGGTGCTGTGATACCTCATTCAATGTTCGTAATTTGAGGGAAATTTCGTAGGTAAATTTAGCAAAAAGAGAAAAAGGGAATTTCTTCGATAAAACGTGAACATCCAGGAAAATTCTCGTGCTAAGTGATTGACCAACATAAATGCTTAGATTATTTCTTTGTTCTTTAAAAATAAACCAGCACAATAGCAATAGTATATATATATATATATATATATATATATATATATATATATATATATATATATATATATATATATATATATATATATATATATATATATATGTAGGCGGATGCTATAGCCCCCCTTCACGCTCAGGTATACACTGGATAAAATGAGCTTCAATCCTGTTGTACACTGGATAAAGCGACAAATTATGGTTTAGCCTTTCCCTTGATCATATCCTGGATCCGCCATATATATATATATATCGTCGTCGGCAATTCAAAACCTGGTATGTGCATTTTTCAGGAGAAGCGAAAAACAGTATTCTGGTTAGATTTTTCGCTTTATAAAAGTGATGTTATAAGTAATATTTGATGCTGCACGTAACTTGATACCTTCTCAAGTTACATGAGAAGGTATCAAGTTACGTGCAGCATCAAATATTACTTATAACATCACTTTTATAAAGCGAAAAATCTAACCAGGATACTGTTTTTCGCTTCTCCTGAAAAATGCACATACCAGGTTTTGAATTGCCGACGACGATATATAAGTGTGTGTGTGTGTGTGTGTGTGTGTGGGTGTGTGTGTGTGTGTGTGTGTGTGTGTGTGTGTGTGTGTGTGTGTGTTTATCCAATGTAGCATAATTTGCAGCCATTCTTGGCTGGGTGTATTTTTATGTATTTTTTGTAAAAAAAAAGAAGAAGAAGAAGAATCAAAAAACAAATGTGATTGATACTTTATCACATAACTTCAGTCATAGAAATTGGACACTCAATAAACCAGGGAAAATTTGCTAAGGAAAAGGGAAAAGTTTTTGTCAGTCAAGCGTAATTTTCTTAAGGATACCTGCGATTATTGACCTTATTACCATTTAAACAATGAAACGAAGAGTAAGTGTATAGCTCTGTGCTCATTTAAGGAAAACACCAATAGAAACACTGAAATAAAATCTTTCAGTTGAATGTCCCACCTTTTTTTTATATCCAGTGTAAAATACACCTATTAAAAGCATAACATTTCTTAGAAGCAAGACTTGGAAGATTGTTGCAAGGAAGACCAGGACCAAGACGAAGACTGAATGTGCAAGACCAAGACCAAGGAACCAAGGGCTCCAGAACAATCTTGCATTTGCTTATCACTAGCTTTTGTTCTTCTAATCACAGTTTTTCTGTTGTTTACTGTATCACACTGTAGCAATTTCGATCATTTGTAAATTTCTTTCCCCTCCTTTAAGTTACATCGTCAAAGTGATGTGACAAAAATCATCTTATGTTCGAACTTCATCTAGGTTGAAAATTTGATCGAGATCGGTCCGGTGGTTCAAGAGTTATTAAGTTTTATTTATTTTTATATGTCTCCCTATCCTACCTCCTACCCTAAGTTCTATCGTCAAAATTAATAGATAAATACCATCCCAGGCCCGAACCTCATCTATGTTGAAAATTTGATCGCGATCGGTCAGGTGGTTCAAGAGGGAAGTTACATAGACAGTCACTTTCATTATTATTTTTTTACATACATCTCCGCCTCCTCCTCCCCCTCCCCTACGTTGCACGGTCAAAGTTATATGATAAAAATTATCCCAAGCCCGAACGTCATCTATGCTGAAAATTTGATCGAGATCGGTTGTGTGGTTCAAGAGTTATTGAGTTTTATTTATTTTTATACAGATAATTTTAAAAAATCTATATAGTTTTCTCTCTAACCTTTATTTATTCTAAATAAATTGCAGTTATTTTGGTTTGAATTTGTTGCATAATATTGCTTATACCTAGTGATGAGCACTGGATGGGAAAATAAAAAAATAAGCTGCTGCATTCATTCATGTTCGTCCTATTCAGCTGATTATTTACATCGTTTTCAATAACTCGCTGTACGCGGAATCGTCTCCGCGTTGGGAAGGGGGGCACTTTAACACCGACTTCCCGTCCCGATTTTTTCTTAAGTTGGCAACCCTGGGACAAATAGAGATCCAATAAAAGGACAACCAGTGTGCCAATCAAAAGACTATTTACAGGGGGATAAACTGCACATCCGAAAAAAATTAACAGGAAATTTCAAAATTTTCTTCAACAATGATCATTCAATAAATATTGGTATGCTTATTTTAGGATTACGTAATAGAGATGGCCTTTTTCGAAAAATCTGTTTTTCGATTTTCGGAAAATTTAATTTTTCGTTTTTTCGTTTTTCGCTTTTTCGAAAAAAATTTCGTTTTTCGTTTTTCGAAAAAATTTTCGTTTTTCGTTTTTCGCTTTTTCGAAAAATTTTTCGTTTTTCGTTTTTCGAAAAAAAATTCGTTTTTCGTTTTTTCGAAAAAATTTCGTTTTCGGAAAATTTTTCGTTTTTCGAAAAAATTTTCGTTTTTCGTTTTTTCGAAAAATTTTCGTTTTTCGTTTTTCGGAAAATTTTTCGTTTTTTGTTTTTCGAAAAAATTTTCGTTTTTCGTTTTCGAAAAAGCCATTTTCCGAAAAACTATTTTTCGAAAAAATATGGCCATCCCTATTACGTACCCCAAGGCCGGAATAAGAGGGGGCTTAAGGGGGCTGTAGCCCCGGGCCTCCACGTGAACAGGGGGACCTCTGCTCTGATCGAAATCTCAACTGGCTATCTTCAGTGGTAGAGCGTTCACCTCTGGTGCTTGGGGTCCCGGGTTCGATCCCAGTCCCCGCCAAGTGAACTTTGTGGTGGACAAACACCGTGTGCGTGGGTTTTCTCGGGGTTCTCCCGTTTCCTCCCACTTTCTTCATTCCACCATTTCATTCATCACTCATCATCACCGTCTCCTTTAGCCTAACCGGCATAACCGTGGGACGTAAAACTCAAAGATTTCATTTCATTTTTTTCAACTGGCTATCTAAAAAGAATGCTAAAGATACAATCATCATAAAATACAATATGATTTAAAAAATGAAACATTCTCTTAATTTTCTTACTGTACTTTCACAGAAAAGTATAGGCTACGTCAGCAGGGGCAACATATTTTTTCTAGCCCTAGGCCTCCAGATGGGTTAATCTGGCCCTGACGTGCCTTCAAAAATATCTTCTCGCACCCCCAGAGGTACACCTACTCCCGGTTGAATAGCACTGGTATATAGAACTCATTCCTAATGCAACGTTTGATTACTTAGTTTCCGCAATGGCCGAAAGATGACACTAATCTATATGGAGTAACGCACTTTACGATCCACTTCGTGCTGCCATCTTCTGAGAACTTCCGGAACTTCTTGATAATAGCAAAGAATGTGATAGAAATAATTTTTTACACTGGTGTATAATATATTTATTTACCTTGTCTGCCCCGCATGTGTCCGTCCGAGAGACAAAAAATGTGTCTGTCCAGCCATCCGAGAGAGAAAAATGTATGTCCGTCTGTCTGTCGGTAACGTAACTAAGAGGGGAAGAAACAGGGCTTGTGGCCCGGCCGCCGGATTTGGGGTGCACAAAACTGGGCAAATATTTATTTTCACTATAAGGCATGAAAAGGAGTTTTAGCAAATTAAAGATAATAAAAAAAATTACCTCAGAAACTTAGCAGGACAACAACGACTCACCAACCTTAGGATCATATCCATAGAGCATATGTTAGCTTCAAAGGTATCTTGTGAGGAACATTGCAAAAACCTTTGAAGCCAAAAGAGGCCGCAAAGAGTTCCACCTTTTTGTGTTTTCATTGAACTTACATCGATTTAAGAGATTTGCAAAATGTCGGAATATAATACTCCAGACAACAGCTTGGCTGTTTGTCATAATTAAATATTCTATTCTAAAGCTACAGACTGTTGATTCATTCTACACATATACACATCCCGATATAATTCCAAAAACATTGTGATTTGCAGTTATTATAATAAGACTATAAGAATATGTCAAGCATGTTACTCTCAGGTTATTTGGCAATCAGTTACTAATTAGTTTGATGTTTTATCTTGTACTAAAAATTAAATTATGTGCTGCAATTTTGAAATCAAGCTTTACCACTTGAAGAAAAAATGGAATAGGAGAATTACTGTGTGATGCCAGTATCAGGTGTAGTCGGGGTGCGTTTGGGTTTGGTTGGTCAGGAGGAGAGGCGCTAATACAAGTTGTTGCCCCGGGCAACAAGTACCCTAGTTGCGTCACTGAATAGGTATCATCTTCTCCTATAGACCTAACACTGTATTCAAACCGAAAGTGATTAACTACTTCCAGTGGCGTAGCACACTTTTGCGGGGCCCCCCGCAAAGTATAGAGAAGGGGCCCTAGTTGTAAAGCCGATAGAAGAAAAGTTGAGGTTCTACTTCTTTAAATCTTTATTCATCGCAAGACTTCGGGGCCCCCTATACCTCGGGGCCCCCTGCACTGCGGGGGTTGCGGGGGCAGCTGCTACGCCACTGACTCTTCCGATTTTGACGTTCACCACTATAACGTAGAAACGGTAATAAATGGCGAAAAGTGGTTTTCTGTAATCAACTAAACATCTGAAAAATATATTGCATATTTACTCTAATCTCTCTATTAAAACCAGAAATTGTATAAATATACTACCATTTCATGTTTCAATAACAATTGAGAAAATATTACATCATGCAAACCAAACTCCCTCACGTGGTGTACACATGGCATTTCTACTTGTTTTGAAATCAATATCTTATTTTTCAGACACAAAATCTCATCGAGACCTTTCGTATAACTGAACAATACGAGAGGTTACGAGTCAATTTCCAGCAGGAAGTGGAACTACGTATAATTCGAATTAAGTGTATTTTGTCCTCTGTGGATCCACTTCTCTGTGTTTTAAAAGTTATTCATATCAATCAACCTCACCACACCATTACCGAGGCTAATGCTAACATAGCTCTTCCTTACTTTCTTTTGTAAGTAACTCAATAACAACAATTCCCGGCGGGAGTTCATGTGGTTCGGATTCCACGTTAATCAGTAGGTCCACGTCTCATATGGCCTTGCTGCTGAACGGGACGTTAAACTCAAAATCAACCCAACTCAATAACAACAATGCTTCAAAACCAGAAGCGCATTAAGGGCGGAGCCAATGGATCCCAGGCTCAGGGGGCCCTCAAAAATCCCTCTCTTTAATACTAAAATATAGCAATCAACTTATTATATTATAGGCTTCAGACCCATGCTATTTTTTTGCCGTTCGCTACGCTCGCGGTAGGTATATTGCTAGAGTTGTCTTCTTTCCATCAGCGTCTTCACGATATTTATTTTGTGAGGAAGTAAGCTATTTTTGGCGTCTATTACAAAGCAAATTATTAGCTTGTGGTGACAATTCCCTTGAAATATCTCTGTCATTACTTAGAGCAAATCTAGGAGGTTTTCCAAATCTCCTTAGCAATAAAACGTTCCTATTCAAATCAATTTGGGCTCTCTGAGATACTAAAAAGTATCTCTAACAACATGAATTGGGAAAAATTATTTAATACGCAAAAGCATGATGAAATGTTCTCCCATCAATTTTGAAACGTACAATTGCTACCTTGTTCATTAAAGAGAATTCTGAGTAATTCCTTTTATTCGTGTGTCGATATTCAATATCTTAGCCTTAGGTGAAACCAGTGGCAGATCCAGGGGGCGATCACCCCCCCCCCCCAGAAGAGGAAACTTTCTTTTATTTTATATATAAATAAAACCCATCCCAGAGTTTGGAGCTCTTAAAAGTAGCTCTAAGTAGCAGTATTATAACCCACGGCTCCCCTCCCCCCCAAGAAGTCCGTCCTGGATCCACCCCTGGGTGAAACTTAATCCTCTTTAATTATTGATATCTGCGAAGCAGAATTTAATACAGCATCAGCATTCTTATCTTCAATCAATAATGGCATTAAGATCATATTATTTCTTGTAGAATGGAGGATTTTACAACATGGCCCTTATTTCCTAATAAGTAAATGTATGCGCTGGAATTATTCGTAACATAGGGCCCCCTTGAAATAGTCGGCTCTAGGGCCCCAAAAGTCTTAATCCGCGCCTGTACTAAAGTAAGTAGCACTTAAATCATGGGCGTCATTTAGGGAGGGCAGGAGGGGGCATTTGCCCCCCCTCCCTCCCAAGAGTTTGAGGAATACATATACTTAAATCGATTGTCTACTAATATACAAGTATAAAACGTGAAAGTCTTATGTCGGTGGTGCTCTTGCCCCTCCCAAGCAAAGTCTGAAATGACGCCCCTGACTTAAATACTTACGAAATGTTATTAAATAGTTATTTTCAAGTTATGTCATAAATTGGAGCAGATTCACATCTAGAAATTTTTTGTTGCGAGGGATCCAAGGTTTGGGAGGTGCCAATAATATAACACACTTTCATTGTGTAGTATCGAACGGGCGTTATTCTACAGCCGACAGAAAAATGATAAGTAATTATTAGGTAGTGACATCTCTATATTCTTACGAGCAATAAAATTATGGCCAAAATTTTTCAGAATCCGATTAGGAAATTTTACTTTCCGAGATTCGGGAAAATCCAGAATTCAGAAAAATTCCGGAATTCGTAAAAATTCTAGATTTTGAAATATACCACGGATTTCGGAAAAATTCCGGGTTTAGGTAAAATTCGAAATTCAAAAAAAAAATCCGGATTTCGGGATGATAATTGAAGACTCGCTGTAGAAAACAATGTACAGTAAGTGCCAAACACAAAAGTTACTGTAACATCAGTAGATACAAAAGATACTAAATTGTGCCCAAGCGCTAAAAAAAATCAAAGAAAAAGAAAAGAAAAAAGAAAAAAGAAAAATACTGTTGCTTAGAACTACAGCCTAGCATATAACCAAGTATGAAAATCTAAGGCATAAACATATTCAGAAAATAAAATAAATTAAACATTTTTCAAGTTGGCACTTACATTGTCTTTTACAGCGAGTCTTCAATTATGATTCTCGGTCAAATTTTCATTTATGAAATGAAAATTCACACCAGAGATGGATCAAGTTTCAAAAAAGTGATCCAAGCAATTCCTACGAAGCAAGTTGAGCCATATCACCCGTCCAACTGTTTTTAGTACCTCATGCAAAACGTTTTAACATCTAGTATCAACAGAATTTGTAGAACAAAATTCTGTTCATTATCTTCTATGGAAATGAAGATTTATTATGATGCGCATAACGACAAAAATTGCATGTGAGATATTAACTATTGGACAGGCCAAGAAGAAGATAAAATGGTAATAAAGCCATGTGTAGAAAAAGTCCAGAATGAATTGGCTCAGAACAAGGTGTAGCCCGTTTAACACACTGTTTCGGCGGCGATTAATCTCTAGTATTTGTACTGTCATAAATATAAATATATATTTAAAATACAGTGTAATAGTAGAAGTTTTTGAAAATCTAAGTTGTATTCCAGTAGACAGAGTTACCAGACGTCAGGGATTAGTCTGGACAGTCCTGGTTCAATCCGAAGTCCGGTCCTCGATCGCTGTTTGTCCGGGATTATAAAAAGAGACATGAAGTTGATGGCGTTCTGAACGAACTTATTTCATTACAGGTAATTGCGATTGAGACTGAAAGTCGAGTAAGCAATCCAAAGAAGTACTTGCAGACCCGAGTAAACACTACAAATATGAAAGAATAGAGCTAGAGGATTATACTAGTAACGGTATAAAGCAGTGATCCGCAACCGGTGTACCGCGGTACACCGAAGTGTCAGTACAAAGTGAAAGGTGTGACGCGAAGTTTTCATAATTGTATAAAATATAATTTTATACAATATAATAGTAGGTCTAATATAAAAGTGTATTTTCTTCTACTGTTTACACTCAATCTACAGTGAATTAAAGTGCATAAATTAAATTCAGAAGTATTCTCTGTTTTTTAATAATAATAATAATAATAATAATAATAATAATAATAATAATAATAATAATAATAATAATAATAATAATAATAATAATAATAATAATAATAATACCGTAATAATATATTACATGTTTGTATTAGTAGTGCCAATATCAACATTACATGAGCGAAATTACATTTTGGTGTGCCATATTGAATCATAAATAATTTATTGTGTGCCGCGAGTAGCAAAAGATTATGCATCATTGGTGTAAAGAACTCGTAAGAACTGTTCAGTTCTAACGTCAAATAAGTAAAGCAAAATAAATAAATTTGAAAAATTGCTTGAAATAAAATAGAGTGAAGAGTTATATATCTTTGGGTATGCACTGTCACTGGTTGAACGATTGTTGAACGTTACAGTTTTTGACATGGGTGCTAAACGTTTTGAGTACATCGGGCCACTTGAGGAGCTGGGCATCTCGTTGTGGGCCACAACTTCGAAAAAATATATATATATATATATATATATATATATATATATATATATATATATATATATATATATATATATATATATATATATATATATATGAAAAACACCGATGTTTGAAAACTTCAGATTTTATAAATTTGTTAACTTTTCCGTAAAAATTAGATACCAAAAAACTGAAGTTTTCCAGTCGCAAATACACAATAAAAAGTAGTTCTAATATGTATTTAAAATTTTATCACTTTTCGATTCTATATCAAAACTTTGAGGACATCTTTGTGGCCCGCGGACTAGGGATTGGGCATGCCTGGTTTATGTTAAAATTAAATGTCTCCAAATTATTTAGTTTAGTTTAAATATTTTCGTAATCACGAACTCTTCTTTTAAAAAAATCATGGATTGGGTAAATAAAAAATCTGGTTACCCTACCACTAGATATTATTATTATTATTATTATTATTATTATTATTATTATTATTATTATTATTATTATTATTATTATTATTATTATTATTATTATTATTATTATTATTGTTATTTGTAATAGATATGTGAATGGAGGTAATGTTGAAATTTTACTTTGAAGTGAAAGCTGTCATTATCTATATGTAAAGTTTATGTATGATATATAATATTGTATCTGATTGAATTATTTTGATGTACTATTTTTTTTAAATTTGTTTATTTTGTTTTATTTTGTATTAACCATGATGTAATCCTCCATTGTACGTTGTTTTTATATTCATGACTAATTATGGCTTAGGCCGTGGTCACTGCTATCAATAAGTTCAAATTCAAAAATTATTAAATATCATTATTATTATTATTATTATTAGTAGTAGTAGTAGTAGTAGTAGTAGTAGTAGTAGTAATATAATAATAATAAGAAGAAGAAGAAGGAGGAGGAGGAGGAGGAGAAGGAGAAGAAGAGAAAGAAGAAATGTATAATTAGTATTTTCGCCCACCATTTGTAAATGATTTCGTACCCTGCAAAGAACTGCCACTGAATGGAATGAACTAATTGTCAGTGCAAAAGGACTGAAGATAGAAATGAAATCGGTCTGGAAGAATGTAGATTGATAATCGAAATATATTATGCGGAACCGCGTCTGTATTAGTGGAAACTATAGAAAAATGTAAGAATACCTCTTAGACCCTAATATCTAGGCATAGTGTAACAAATAGAAACAAGTTAGTGAAAAAAAAATTAAAAAATAATAAAATAATGGAAAATATGTACCAACATCGAAGAAATTAATGATATATTATGAGACAACCCTGTCCATAGTACTGTTTGAATGTGATAATTGGTCGCGTACGCACCCAGACAAGCAAAAACTAAAAATATCACAGAATAAAGTTTCGGGGAAAGTATATGGTGCGAAATGAGACGAATCGAAGAACATTCTAGAAAACTACATAACGCTTAACTATATTCTGCTGGCGCATGATAACTTCGGTGGTAGAGCGCTCACATCCGCTTTCGGGTATATCCATAGTAACTCACGTTACGTAATGACGTATATTTTGAAGGATACTAACCACAATAAACTTAAAAGCTCCGTTTTTTTAAAAAAAAAAAAAAGAAAGAAAGAAAGCTCATATTTATACAGATAATTACCAAATATCGTCATTTTATATGATACAGGAAACCTAGGAGAAAAGAAAATACTATAGTAACTCACGTTACAATTTTTTTCCCTACATTCAGAACCTGTGATTTTTTAGTACATTTTCTTTTGTCCTGGCATAGCTATGTGCATGAAATTACTATGTAAGACAGGGACACACACAATTTAATTATGACAAAAATATTACATTTTTATTTACATTTTATGACTACTTATTTTAGTGGAATATGCACAGACTCGGGTAACTCACGTTGCGGTAACTCAAGTTACATTTGTCAACGATCTTTTATTATTAAGTATAAGGAACATACATTTATAATAATTTGTAATAAGCACAATTGAATTAAGTTGAACATTGAACTTCACTTTAAGAAAAGGTTTTATCAGTTATATGAAATTTTACTTGGGATACCGACAGAAAAAAGTAAGACCTATGTAATAATAAATAAGGCTTTTATAATATAACCAACATTAAAACTTAATAGATGAAAGGTAACCTACGGGGAAAATAAGAAAATAGTAATTCTCTGAAAAAAAATTAATGATGCCACTTACATACAACTATATTTTTTATCAAAAGAACAACTTGACTAAAAATTATAACTATATTTCTTTCATGAATTTTTGTCCCTATTTCCGTGGACATACCCTTTCAGGAATTCCTGGTTCTTCGATTCCAGGCTAAGTGAGTTTGCGATGGACGACATCGTGTGTGTGTTTTTTTTTTTTTTTTTTTTCTTCACGGGGTCCCCCTGTTTCCTGACAGTTTCTAATTCCACTAATTCTTTCATAATCATTCACTTGCAATTTCAACCCTCTCCTTTAGCTCTCTAGATGTTGAACTAAATATTACATTTTCGCTTAACTATATTTTGTTACTGACACACAGTCATAGTCATACGTCTTGCAAATAAAATCAGAAAAATAAACACACTGCTGAACAAGACTGCACATATTTAATATAAAAACACATTTACACGTGACGTTTCGATCTTCTACACTGAGAAAAAAAATTGTACGTGGCGTACTTAAAAAGATAGGTTACATGCGTAATTCCTGTATTTTTTGGACTTAACGTACAGCAGATATATAATTGAAAACGCATGTGTTATAATACTTTTTGTATAAGTATTCCATCTCAAACACCGTGTGCGTGGGTTTTCTCGGGGTTCTCCCATTTCCTCCCACTTTCTTCATTCCACCATTTCATTCATTACTCATTATCACCGTCTCCTTTAGCCTAACCGGCATAACCGTGGGACGTAAAACTCAAAATTTCCTTTCATTTCAAGTATTCCATCTAAACGTACTTTCCGTATGAAACAATGTAGGTGGTCAAGATCTCACATACAAATTGACGTATAGGGCCTATAACATATAGCCGACGAAGGTGACATAAGTATATGTATGTGAAATACGGAAAACTGTTAGATGCTAGACATTCTGCAACGGCATGATGTAACATCTAATGGCAGTGCGTATGTAGCATATGGATAACGCATGCTCCGTATTCATTTCTGTAGTAAGCAAGAGGATTCCGTATATTTGTATATACAATATAGGCCTATCGCTGTCCGGAGAACGCATTTTTCTCAGTGTAGCCAAGATTCTCATCAGACGTAACAAGGTAATCATCAAAGATACGTCTGATGAGGATCTTGGCTAGAAGATCGAAACATCACGTGTAAATGTGTTTTTATATTAAATAAATGCAGTCTTGTTCAGCAGTGCATTTATTTTTCTATGTTTTGTTACAGGTCACCGAATATCATATGGATAATAAGATCAAGATAAGGTTAACTGGATACGCTGTTAGCATGGTAGATGTGAATAGTGTGTATAGTTATATTCGAAAATTAATTGAGAAGGAGACCGTTGGAAAGACTAAGAATACGGGTACACTAGACCCAAGCGATAATCTTCGTGAATTGTGTAATATTTATCCAGATTTGATTAGCTCATCACAGGATATTATGTAACGGAGACGTTTTGTTTCAACGGTAGTCATAGTGCTTTTGCGAATTCTTTTTGCACACGAGCATTTTTAATTGTGATTCATATGGCAACAGGAAAATTAATGTCAGCCAGAATAATTTTATATATAAGAATATATCATATTATATATATATATATATATATATATATATATATATATATATATATATATATATATATATATATATATATATATATATATATAACTTCTTCTCACTATGTATTCCCGTTTGTTTGTTTGTTTGTTTATCACTATGGTGGTCAGTATTGAAATCGGAAATCGTAGAATTTCAACATTTTCGGTTTGAATAGCGCGGGATGATGGTCGAGATGGACCTTATTATGTAATGCTGAATCCATACCACAAAGTTATTCTCACTATCTGATACCATTCGTGTAATGGAAATTAATATTGTGAAACTGACCGGTTTTAGTACAGAGAAAAGTTTTTACAGAAGTCACAGTCTACGAGTAAAAAAACTGGGATTTGTTAATTTGAAATAAAATATTTCAGTTTAGCGTCCCATGATTATGCTCTTTTAAGCTAAAGGGGCGGTGATTAAAGCAAGTGAATGACGATGGAAGAATTGGTGGAAAGAGAAAGTGGAAGGAAACGGAAGTACCTCAAGAAAACTCTGATGTTGTCAACCCAAAATTTACTTGGCCGGAATCGAGCTAGGAACCCCATGCACCAGAGGTAGGCGCTCAACCACTGACCCACCGTGGCCCCCCTTAGATTTGAGTTTAGCGTGCCGTTTAGCAATGAGGCTACATGAGACGTGGACCTAGAACTTAACGTGGAATCCGACCCACATGAGCTCCTACTGGGAACCGAACCCGGGTCTCTCACGCCGAAGACGTGTAAGCTATCGACACAGCTACAAGGAAGCTCAAGTACAAAACTGGAGTCAAACCTGATATGCACTCCAGATTTTCTTTTTGATTCTGAATAATGAAACAAATAAATTGAGAAAATATTTTACATACTCCTATATATTGATTTTGTTTCAAATGAGGAGCTATTTATCAAAATACTGTTTATCCTTATTCCTGTTGTGACAATGGTACTCCTTACTAATAGAAGCAGAGAAAAAAGTCATAATTTATTTTTGTCCTGTCAGAAATACTGAAAATATGACAGAAGAAGGGAGGAAGTGCGTAAATTGCTTTTGGCAAAAATATTTTCCGTTCTTCTTTTGTCATCTTCGTTGTAAGTGAGGTAAAATATTTTCTGATTGTTGTCGGCAACATGGAAAAAGATCACAGAAGTTGTTGTGTCTTTATGTTCTGCAGGCATCAATTGCAAAAGAAGAAGAACCCCAAAAACCCAAAACCCAAAGATTG